>NW_027041928.1:0-26296 GCF_035048745.1 Mucor velutinosus | reverse complement strand
TGGTGTCTGCTCCTCCTGGTGTTCGTCCAGATATTGATGCACTCAACGATTCTTTGAATCAATGTTTTGTATGAATCTCTGGATAGTTCTATTGGTGTGAAATCTGGTCGTCCTGGCCATTGGAAGAAGTACTGGACGCAAGAAATTCAGGATGCTGCTACTGTACGTGATCACTCTTATAGTCAATGGAGGCATGCCTTTGGTATTGTCAAAGTTGAAAAATGGTCCTTATACAAAATTGCGCATCGCAAGTTTCGCTCCCTGGTGCAAGCTGCAAAGCGAAGGTCCTGGAAACAGTTCTGTGGTATTTCTAGAAAAGGATTTCTCAAAAGCTACTGCTGCTATCAAGCGCATCAAGCGTAACAAAGAGTCTTCTGCTACCTACAGTCATCCCGACGGTCCTGCTGCTTCTGTCACTGCTATGGGTTCTCATCTCGCTTCGGTGTATGATGGCTCTCTGCTTGCCACTGCTACTCGTCCTGCTGCTCCCCCCACTTTTGACTCTGTTCTGCCTTTTTGTGTGCCTGTGGATTTGTCACTGTTCGATGTTGATTACTCTTGTATCTCACATTCAGCGGCTCCCAACACATAAAGCTCCTGGTCCAGATCATATTAAAGCTGAGATGCTCAAGTCCTTGGTCTCTGAGATTGCTCCGGTGTTGTCTCTGTTGTTCACTCTGTGTTACCAATGGTCGTATACTCCTGCTCTCTGGCGTCATGCCCAAGTCTTCCCCATCTTCAAAGAAAGGTGATGCTTCTGATCCCGCCAACTATAGGCCTATTTCTCTGACTTCTGTTTGTGCGCAACTGTTTGAGTTCTCTCTCATGCCTGAGCTGGATGCCCATTCTCCTGCCCTTGACATTGCCCAAGGTGGTTTCCGCCCCTCAACGTAGTCCTCTGGATCAAGCCCTCTGCTTGCATGACTTGATGCATGATTACTTTGTTGCGCACCGTCGTCGTCCTGTTGTCGCTTTCTTGGATATCAAGTCAGCATATGACACAGTCGATCGTCGTGTTATCTGGTCTGCTTTGGCTGGTTCTAGTCTTTCCTCGTGCTGTTCTGGGTCTGTTGATCAACATGTTTGATGATGTGTCTGTCTCTGTCTTGATTGCTAATCACAACTCGACTGCCTTCTCTCCTGTCACTGGTGTTCTGCAAGGCTCAGTGCTCAGTCCTCACTTGTACTCGTTGTATATCAACTCTTTACCAAGTCTTTTGCGTTCTGGTGCTACTGGTGCTACTATGCTGCCTGTGCCTGGTGCTGATGCTCCTATTGCTATCAATAGTCTCCTGTTCGCTGATGATGTGGCTGTCTTTGGTTCAAAGTCTGAGGTTCAGCGTATGTTGGATCTTGCTGCTGGTCATTCTGTCTCTCTTGGATATAGGTGGAAGCCTTCCAAATGTGCTGTGCTTGGTACTGCTGCTGCTCTTGCTGGTTCTCCTCTGGTACTTTACAATGAAGCTCTGCCTGTCGTTGACGAATTTACATACCTTGGTATGCCATTCCGATACAAAGGCCTACATGCTCCTGGTATTCTGTCTCTGCGTTCTGCTGGTGCTGTCAAGACCATGGCTCTGTTAAACTCTGTTGGTGTCAACCGCAATGGTTTCTCTTTGCTTGCTCTCCTCTCGCCTGTACAGGACATTTATTTCGTCCTAAGCTTGAATATGGTCTGGCCATCTCCCATCTCTCTGCTCGTGATTTTACTGCTATGGATACTTTTGCAAAACCGACTTGTTGGCATGTTTGTGGGTAGTACTTGGGTTAATGTCGCCAAAGCACATTACCTGTCTTCCCAGTATCAAACATCGCTACAATGTCCTGGCTACCGTTTTGCTCTGCGTGCTGATACTCTGCCTGACGATTGTCTGCTGGTTCTGCTTCGTGCCCATTTGCACTATACAAGGTTGGATCGTTTTATATGTGAAAACCCTCTGTATCAGTCGCTGCCTGACCCTGTTCCTTCTTCTGCTGGCTTGCGCACTACCTTTGCTGCCTATTGGCAAGATCAGGTTGATCTCCAGCTCTCTGCTGCTGCTGTCACTGGTCGTCATACTTTGCTTTCGTGCTTGTCGTCCTGACACCATGAGGCCTGATCCCATACTTTACCTGCCTCTTGGTCGTATTGCTCGAAGTCGTTTGGTCCGTTGGCGCCTTGGTCGTTTCACAAACATGCGAGAGGAGTGCCCATGTATGTCACCTGCAGGTGTTCACATCTCTCGTGATCACTTTTTGTACTGTTCGTGCTCTTGATCCTGACTTGATCGATGCCTTGCCGCCTGCTCCACCTGGTGTGCACCGTATTGACCATGCTCTTAATTGCTTGCCCACTAATGCCTCTGCCGGTCCTCCTGATTTCTGGCCTGCTCTACTGAACCTCCTGTATGCTATCGATTGCCTTGTGCATCCTCTGGCTGTCATTGCTCCGGATCCAGATCCAGCGTCTCTTTGGTACTCCAGTACTGGTTGATCTGACAGGGATGAACATGTTCCATTGTTGTTTTCTACGTGCGGCTCCTCGGTGGTAAGTCATTATCAAAGTTCCCATCCGTTGGTTGTCCCTCGAGATCCTCAATGTGAGCACCACTAGTCTCCATGTCCTGTACTCTTGTCACTGCATTTTTTGTCCCTTTGAAAGTGCTCTGGAGGGGTTTTTTTAGTTACTTGCTCTATATTTGTTCTTGAAGTTAGGCTATGCTCACATCGAGTGCCCATTAAATTTCTTATAAATAAAAACAATCTTTAAACTGAGCTACATCCCCTACGCATCTGCTGCCCGTAAAGGTGCTCAACATCGTGACCCTGCCCGTACTACCAAGCGACGTCTTGCTGCAGGTCGCATGTTCCAAACCACCACCACCAAAGGTCAACAAGGATACCAGTATGTGTATCTAGGCCGCTCTGGTAAAATCCTGCGCTCTGAGGTTCGTTACCAACTTCGCCGAGCTGGTATTGATACTGGCCGTGTGTTAGACATCTGTTTCCCTGCCACTGGCGTCATTGGCATCTTGCTCCACATCCAATATGTAGAGGAGTTTCTCGCCTGTATGCGCAAATGTGAAGCTGATCACATTGAAAACTTTCAACCCTTGGATCCCAACAACATTGCTGATCCCAAATATGCTGATCTTGCCATTGAAGAGCGTGAGCAATTGATCTATGAATTCACCAACACCCGTGCTCTGCAAACCCTCTCTTTCCTTCGTCCACTCAACGTTAGTGGCGTTGGCAAATACTTTGTCTCTGCTGGCTGGATCTCTCAAGAAGAGCTAGATATAGCCGTCTCTGAAGCTATCGGTCGTCTTGCCGAGAAGGAGCCCAAAAAGGCTAAATTCTTGTTCAAGCGTCAAAAGGAAGATCATGACAGCAATGGCTCTGCTATGGAACTCTAATGAGTAACATAGCTACTAGTCATACTCCAATAACAACCCAGTCCACTCCTTTCAAGTCTCTCTCTCCCTTTGGAATGCCAATGGTCTACGTCAATCAACGGTACATGATGTCCTCCATCATGTTCAGAACACTCATGTACTGCTTGTCACTGAAACCTGGCTGACCTCTGGTTCTTTCCCTACTAACTGGTCTCAATTCCACCTCTATGGCTCTAAAGTACCTGGTGCATTTAACCGTGGTTCTGGTGGCATTACTGCCTTTGTCTCTCCTTCCTGTCCTTTCTCTGTCTCTCAACTTCCGTCTTACAATGCACACACTTTGTCCCTTAAGGTTGGCACCCTTACGGTTCATTGTGTGTATCTGCCTCCACCCTTATCTTCGGATAAGGTGCTCTCGCTTCTTCGCTCGTTACCCGTAACCGGTGATACCATCCTTTGTGGTGATTTCAATGCTCGCTTTGGATCTCTACTGGGTGATACTAATGCTAATCCTCGTGGTACCTCACTACTTCCATGGCTGGAGGAGTCCTCTTTTTCCATTCTCAATGAGTCTTTAGCATTTGGTACACCCACATTCACAACTTTTCGACGTCAACAAGAGGTTCATAGCATCATTGATCTGTTTCTTACAAACATTGGCGAGGCTGCTCTGTTACATCCTCAACTGGTGGTTGAATCTGATCTGTCTCTTGGCTCTGATCATCGGCTGATGGTACTTACTTTCGAGTATGTGCCCCCTCCTGATGATACTCTTGGTTCTGGTAGCTCTGGTGGTTTGGCCCCTAGACGGCAATGGAAGCTCTCGAAATTGAGGAAAAAGCGGCCTTTGGGCTTGCTTCGTGAATCCTTTCGATCTTCTGTTGCTCCTTTGGTTGGTTCTCTCTCTGGTTTGGTGTCTGCTCCTCCTGGTGTTTGTCCAGATATTGATGCACTCAACGATTCTTTGAATCAATGTTTGTATGAATCTCTGGATAGCTCAATTGGTGTGAAATCTGGTCGTCCTGGCCACTGGAAAAAGTACTGGACACAGGAAATTGAGGATGCTGCTCGTGAAAGAGATACTATGTATAGTAGATGGAGGTGGGCAAGTCGTTTTGCCAAAGTCGAAACATGGAATCTCTATCAAGCTGCTCACAGGCGTTTTCGTTCTCTTGTACAAGCTGCTAAGCGTCGATCGTGGAATCAGTTTTGCTCTGATTTAGAAAAGGACTTTTCGAAAGCCACTGCTGCAATCAAGCGCATTAAAAGAAACAAGGAATGCTCTGCAACGTACAGTCATCCAGACGGTCCAACTGCCTCTGTCAACACAATGGCGTCCCATCTTGCCTCAGTCTATGATGGCTCTTTGTTGAATAATGCGTCTCGCCCTACTGCTCCCCAAGTGAACAACTCTGATTTGCCTTACGCTGTGCCTACTGATCTGTCTCTGTTTGATGCTGATATACTTGTCGCTCTCATTAAGCGTTTGCCAAATGGGAAAGCTCCTGGTCCTGATCATTTGAAAGCTGAAATGCTGAAGGCTCTAGCATCTGACATTGCACCCGTATTGTCTCTGCTCTTTACACTCTGCTCTCAGTGGTCGTATACACCAGCTCTATGGCGACATGCTCAAGTCTTTCCCATTTACAAGAAAGGTGATGTATCTGATCCTGCAAACTTTCGTCCAATTTCGCTTACTTCGGTGATGCGTAAATTGTTCGAATTCTCTCTGATGCCTGCTCTTGATGAACATTCGCCTGCACTTGATGTTGCTCAAGGTGGTTTTCGCCCACAGCGTAGTCCTCTGGATCAAGCCCTCTGTTTACATGACTTGATGCACGACTACTTCCTCACCCACCATCACTATCCTGTGGTGGCTTTCCTGGACATCAAGTCAGCGTATGATACCGTGGATCGTCGAGTGATTTGGGATGCTCTCTCTCGTTCTTCTCTGCCTCGTTCAGTTCTCAGTTTGCTCATCCACATGTTCGATGATGTACTCGTGTCTGTGTTGATTGCAAATCACACCTCTGTTCCCTTTTCGCCTGCTACTGGCGTATTGCAGGGTTCAGTGCTCAGCCCTCACTTGTACTCTTTGTACATCAACTCTCTGCCTGCTCTTCTTCGTTCTGCTGTCAGTCGCGGTACTATGGTATCACCACCTGGGATGCCTAGTGTTTGCGTGAATAGCCTGCTCTTTGCTGATGATGTAGCCATATTTGGCTCTCGTACTGATGTGCAAACCATGTTGGATGTCGCTTCAGATCACTCGTTCTCTCTTGGCTACAGATGGAAACCATCAAAATGTGCTGTACTTTGTGCTCCCACTGCCTCTACTCGTCATCCATTGTCCCTATACGGTGAACCTCTTCCTGTGGTAGAGGAATTCACGTATCTTGGTATGCCGTTTAGATATAAAGGTCTGTATGCCCCTGGGATTCTCAATCTGCGTGCTTCTGGTGCTATCAAGACAATGGCATTGTTGAATTCGGTTGGTGTCAATCGAAATGGTTTTTCTCTGTTGCTTTGTGCTCGTTTGTATAAAAGCTTTATTCGACCCAAGCTGGAATACGGCTTAGCAATATCGCATCTCTCTTTCCGTGACTTCAAGGCTCTTGATGCTCTGCAAAATCGATTGGTTGGTATGTTTGTTGGTAGTACATGGTACAATGTTGCCAAACATTTGACCTGTATTCCCAGCATGAAGCATCGATATAATGTCCTGGCAACACGTTATGCTCTTCGTGCTGATACTCTCCCTGATGATTGCTTGTTGGTTCTGCTTCGTCGTGGCTTACTGTACACTCGTCTAGACAGATTTATTTGTCAAAACCCGTTGTATCTGACACTACCTGATCCGCCGCCATTCACCACTGCTGGTCTTACTGAAATCTTTGATTCGTATTGGCAAGATCAAGTGGATCGTCAACTTGCTACCGCTGCTGCTACTGGTGCTCAGACTCTCCTTCGTGCTTGTCGTCCGTCTGTCTCTCGTCCAGATCCCATTCTGTATCTGCCTATTGGTCGATCTGCTCGTAGTCGTCTTGTGCGGTGGCGTCTTGGACGTTTCACCAATATGCGTGAAGAATGTCCGTGCACTACCGGTGAGTTTATCTCCCGAGATCACTTTCTGACATGTCGCGCTCTGGACCGTACCTTTTTTGATGCTTTGCCACCTGCTCCACCTGGTATCCATCGCATTGATCATGCTCTGAACTGTCTTCCAGACAAAGCTTCAGCTGGTCCACCGTACTTTTGGTCTGCTTTGCTCCTTTTGTTGCATGCCATTGATTGCCTTGTGCATCCTCTGGCTGTGATCCCACCAGATCCAGATCCTGGATCGCTCTGGTTTTCTGCTCATTGATGAACGTTTGTTGTTTTTGCTTTCTCGGTGCGATGCCACGGTGGCAAGTAATTATCAAAGTTCCCATCCGTTGGTCATTCCTCCAGATCAAATCAACAATACCAGTATTCATGCCGCTCCTTTGCCACTACCACACTTTCCTTTTCCCTTTTTCTTAGTTAGTGTCCCCATAAGGGTTTTTTGTACCTGCTACTCTTTTGTTTCTAGAATTCTAGGCTAATGCTCCCATCGAGTGCCCATTGAATTCATGTATATAATAAAAATCAACGTTAAACTGAGCTACATCCCCACCTTTCTTTCCGCTAACCAATTTTTTTAATACATTGAAGCCCAGTAATATTGAAAAAATTGACCCAACTCTACAATTCCATACAATACATAGCAAGAACATCATTCCAGACGACACCAAAGTAAACCAGGCATTAAGCTGTGCGTCCTCTCTTTCTCCAGGTCAAAAACGGCCAAGTTCCTCAAGATCTCCACCTTTTTTCGCTGTAGATTTCACTCAACAGTTGAAAACAAAGAAAATGACATTCACTCCAACCTCTCATCAGCACCATCATCCACAAACATCAGTTGATATCATCAACATTTCTACTGATTTTGGACCAACAACTCCTCCATCTGCCTCTCCAGCGAGTGAACAGCAACTTTCAACCTTTATGATTGAGGTTCGAAATCGCTTAGCTCGTCTGGAAACCGCCCATGTCGAAATTGAGCGGTTAAAAACAGCCCTGGCAGAGTCTGAAGCTGCTCGTCACGCTCTCGAAGCCCAACTTGCAGCTGCTACTGGTACTACAACTAGCCTGGCTCCCAAACCATCATCATCCCACCCACCTCCTGCCACTACTACCACCACAACAGCACCAACATCAACTACATGCACCAATGCTACCTCTGCCACCTCTTCGTCTCCAGGAAATCAACCATCTTTTGCTGCCGTCGTTGCATCTAATACAGGTGCAAAGCGTAAGAAGAAGCCTGCTGCTCGTCCTCCTCCTCCATCTGCCACCAAGGCATCCGCTACTCTTGCTCGTCTTTTTGCTCCTCAAAGTGATATACCATCTGGTTATCAATTTGTGTACTATGCTACTCCTGTCCGCCGTCGTCTTTCTGAGCTGCGTCGCCTTGTTCAAGGCGTAGGATTGAATAACTCTCGTGTGCTGGATATTCAATATCCTGTACAGAATGTGATTTCTTTCCTTGTTCACAACGACTATGTTCTCACCCTCACCAAAGCCATGCATCTCCATGGTCGTGGCTCTTCTCCGTTGATTGACTTTGATCCATGTGATCCAGTCAATCTCAAAGATCCCAAATTTGCTTCTCTCTCTCGTGATCTGCGTGTCCAAAAGGCCATTGAGGTCGAAAACCTTCGCTGCCTTCGTTCGCTGTCTTTTGTCCGTCGCTCTGTCCGTGTTTCTGTTGCTCGTTCTTTTCTTTTGTATGATCGCATCAACCAAGCCCAATTTGATGCCATTTTGAAAGAAGAAATGCTTGCTCGTTCCTCCTCCTCTGCTGCTGCTAAACCACCATCCCGATCCTCTGATCAAGAGCGTTTAGCCAAGAAACAACGTTTGAGTTATCTTGGCTACCTCTTGCATCATGATGCTGAAACTGCCTCTCTTTTGGCTTATGCTGTCTCCCCCACTCTCTCTGCTACCAAGGATCTTGAAATGTCAGAGCCTTCTGATAACTGATTGACACCTTGCTGTTGAAATCGTTTTGCTCTCTCATTCCCACTCTCGTTGTTTCTGTTTCTGCTGCCTTTATGGTAGTGTCTGTATTTACTTTGTCCTCCTTCTCTGCTTCTTTCTCGTTTGGTCTTTGTCTCTCTGCTCATTTTGCTATATGCAAATGCCTCGTTTTCTCCTTTTTTTCTTGCTTTTTTTGTGCCACTGAGGTCTGTGGGTTTATTTTGTCTGTGCTGCTGTCTGAACATCGAGGTATCCTCAATTGCATGTCTCATACACCATAGCTTCTTATTCTCTACCCTTTTATCTCACTTGTTTTACTCCTTTTTCCTGCCTGTACTTCTTTTTTACCAGTTTAATTTTTAGTTTAGGACCTTTTTTCCCTTTTCTGGACACTTGCATGTTGTTCCTGCATGGAGATCAAACTATCAATTTAAGCTTTTTTGCTGTACGTCGCTTCTCAGGACTTGCAACTAATGATCCAAAGATCGCATGCATATAAGTCTATATTTTTTACTTTGCTAATTCATTGTAATCAATAAACAACCATAAATTTTCGCCTGAGCTACATCCCCCTCGTCCAGATCCCATTCTGTATCTGCCTATTGGTCGATCTGCTCGTAGTCGTCTTGTGCGGTGGCGTCTTGGACGTTTCACCAATATGCGTGAAGAATGTCCGTGCACTACCGGTGAGTTTATCTCCCGAGATCACTTTCTGACATGTCGTGCTCTGGATCGTACCTTTTTTGATGCTTTGCCACCTGCTCCACCTGGTGTACATCGCATTGACCATGCTCTGAACTGTCTTCCAGACAAAGCTTCAGCTGGTCCACCGTACTTTTGGTCTGCTTTGCTCCTTTTGTTGCATGCCATTGATTGCCTTGTGCATCCTCTGGCTGTGATCCCACCAGATCCAGATCCTGGATCGCTCTGGTTTTCTGCCCATTGATGAACGTTTGTTGTTTTTGCTTTCTCGGTGCGATGCCACGGTGGTAAGTAATTATCAAAGTTCCCATCCGTTGGTCATTCCTCCAGATCAAATCAACAATACCAGTATTCATGCCGATCCTATGCCACTACCACACTTTCCTTTTTCCCTTTTTCTTAGTTAGTGTCCCCATAAGGGTTTTTTGTACCTGCTACTCTTTTGTTTCTAGAATTCTAGGCTAATGCTCCCATCGAGTGCCCATTGAATTCATGTATATAATAAAAATCAACGTTAAACTGAGCTACATCCCCATCTCTTTCCGTTTTTCATCACTTTTTGCCACCTTCCCCCGGTAAAAAGTATTTCCTCACTATAAAAGCGGTTTATCTCGACAACAAACACTCCAACTAGCCTTCAGTTGTACCAGTTTACTTGCATTTAGTCAACGTACATTGTGTTATAACTTCCAGTTTGTTGGACATCTTTTTCATATTTTATTGAATCTCCAAAGTTTGATAGAATATTTTCAGCCATGCTCAACAATAATCAGCAATCTATGGATTTGAATCAGCTCATCCAAACTGTTCAAGAACAACAGCAACAACTGGTCTCTCTCACCGAGCGAGTACAGCAACATGACAATCTCCTTGCTCGCCTGGACCTTTTGGAAAAGGAAAATGGAGAATTGAAAAATCAGTTACAAGCCAAGGACCTTGCAATTGAAAAATTACAGGGCCAACTCTCATCCCGCCGCACCAATCAAGGTGCTCTTTCCAGCTCTCAGGTAACACCACCCCAAGAGCTTGTTACTACTCACCAACCCGATGCTACTCAAGGTAGCTACGCATCTGCTGCCCGTAAAGGTGCTCAACATCGTGACCCTGCCCGTACTACCAAGCGACGTCTTGCTGCAGGTCGCATGTTCCAAACCACCACCACCAAAGGTCAACAAGGATACCAGTATGTGTATCTAGGCCGCTCTGGTAAAATCCTGCGCTCTGAGGTTCGTTACCAACTTCGCCGAGCTGGTATTGATACTGGCCGTGTGTTAGACATCTGTTTCCCTGCCACTGGCGTCATTGGCATCTTGCTCCACATCCAATATGTTGAGGAATTTCTTGCCTGTATGCGCAAATGTGAAGCTGATCACATTGAAAACTTTCAACCTTTGGATCCCAACAACATTGCTGATCCCAAATATGCTGATCTTGCCATTGAAGAGCGTGAGCAATTGATCTATGAATTCACCAACACCCGTGCTCTGCAAACCCTCTCTTTCCTTCGTCCACTCAACGTTAGTGGTGTTGGCAAATACTTTGTCTCTGCTGGCTGGATCTCTCAAGAAGAGCTAGATATAGCCGTCTCTGAAGCTATCGGTCGTCTTGCCGAGAAGGAGCCCAAAAAGGCTAAATTCTTGTTCAAGCGTCAAAAGGAAGATCATGACAGCAATGGCTCTGCTATGGAACTCTAATGAGTAACATAGCTACTAGTCATACTCCCAATAACAACCCAGTCCACTCCTTTCAAGTCTCTCTCTCCCTTTGGAATGCCAATGGTCTACGTCAATCAACGGTACATGATGTTCTCCATCATGTTCAGAACACTCATGTACTGCTTGTCACTGAAACCTGGCTAACCTCTGGTTCTTTCCCTACTAACTGGTCTCAATTCCACCTCTATGGCTCTAAAGTACCTGGTGCATTTAACCGTGGTTCTGGCGGCATTACTGCCTTTGTCTCTCCTTCCTGTCCTTTCTCTGTCTCTCAACTTCCGTCTTACAATGCACACACTTTGTCCCTTAAGGTTGGCACCCTTACGGTTCATTGTGTGTATCTGCCTCCACCCTTATCTTCGGATAAGGTGCTCTCGCTTCTTCGCTCGTTACCCGTAACCGGTGATACCATCCTTTGTGGTGATTTCAATGCTCGCTTTGGATCTCTACTGGGTGATACTAATGCTAATCCTCGTGGTACCTCACTACTTCCATGGCTGGAGGAGTCCTCTTTTTCCATTCTCAATGAGTCTTTAGCATTTGGTACACCCACATTCACAACTTTTCGACGTCAACAAGAGGTTCATAGCATCATTGATCTGTTTCTTACAAACATTGGCGAGGCTGCTCTGTTACATCCTCAACTGGTGGTTGAATCTGATCTGTCTCTTGGCTCTGATCATCGGCTGATGGTACTTACTTTCGAGTATGTGCCCCCTCCTGATGATACTCTTGGTTCTGGTAGCTCTGGTGGTTTGGCCCCTAGACGGCAATGGAAGCTCTCGAAATTGAGGAAAAAGCGGCCTTTGGGCTTGCTTCGTGAATCCTTTCGATCTTCTGTTGCTCCTTTGGTTGGTTCTCTCTCTGGTTTGGTGTCTGCTCCTCCTGGTGTTTGTCCAGATATTGATGCACTCAACGATTCTTTGAATCAATGTTTGTATGAATCTCTGGATAGCTCAATTGGTGTGAAATCTGGTCGTCCTGGCCACTGGAAAAAGTACTGGACACAGGAAATTGAGGATGCTGCTCGTGAAAGAGATACTATGTATAGTAGATGGAGGTGGGCAAGTCGTTTTGCCAAAGTCGAAACATGGAATCTCTATCAAGCTGCTCACAGGCGTTTTCGTTCTCTTGTACAAGCTGCTAAGCGTCGATCGTGGAATCAGTTTTGCTCTGATTTAGAAAAGGACTTTTCGAAAGCCACTGCTGCAATCAAGCGCATTAAAAGAAACAAGGAATGCTCTGCAACGTACAGTCATCCAGACGGTCCAACTGCCTCTGTCAACACAATGGCGTCCCATCTTGCCTCAGTCTATGATGGCTCTTTGTTGAATAATGCGTCTCGCCCTACTGCTCCCCAAGTGAACAACTCTGATTTGCCTTACGCTGTGCCTACTGATCTGTCTCTGTTTGATGCTGATATACTTGTCGCTCTCATTAAGCGTTTGCCAAATGGGAAAGCTCCTGGTCCTGATCATCTGAAAGCTGAAATGCTGAAGGCTCTAGCATCTGACATTGCACCCGTATTGTCTCTGCTCTTTACACTCTGCTCTCAGTGGTCGTATACACCAGCTCTATGGCGACATGCTCAAGTCTTTCCCATTTACAAGAAAGGTGATGTATCTGATCCTGCAAACTTTCGTCCAATTTCGCTTACTTCGGTGATGCGTAAATTGTTCGAATTCTCTCTGATGCCTGCTCTTGATGAACATTCGCCTGCACTTGATGTTGCTCAAGGTGGTTTTCGCCCACAGCGTAGTCCTCTGGATCAAGCCCTCTGTTTACATGACTTGATGCACGACTACTTCCTCACCCACCATCACTATCCTGTGGTGGCTTTCCTGGACATCAAGTCAGCGTATGATACCGTGGATCGTCGAGTGATTTGGGATGCTCTCTCTCGTTCTTCTCTGCCTCGTTCAGTTCTCAGTTTGCTCATCCACATGTTCGATGATGTACTCGTGTCTGTGTTGATTGCAAATCACACCTCTGTTCCCTTTTCGCCTGCTACTGGCGTATTGCAGGGTTCAGTGCTCAGCCCTCACTTGTACTCTTTGTACATCAACTCTCTGCCTGCTCTTCTTCGTTCTGCTGTCAGTCGCGGTACTATGGTATCACCACCTGGGATGCCTAGTGTTTGCGTGAATAGCCTGCTCTTTGCTGATGATGTAGCCATATTTGGCTCTCGTACTGATGTGCAAACCATGTTGGATGTCGCTTCAGATCACTCGTTCTCTCTTGGCTACAGATGGAAACCATCAAAATGTGCTGTACTTTGTGCTCCCACTGCCTCTACTCGTCATCCATTGTCCCTATACGGTGAACCTCTTCCTGTGGTAGAGGAATTCACGTATCTTGGTATGCCGTTTAGATATAAAGGTCTGTATGCCCCTGGGATTCTCAATCTGCGTGCTTCTGGTGCTATCAAGACAATGGCATTGTTGAATTCGGTTGGTGTCAATCGAAATGGTTTTTCTCTGTTGCTTTGTGCTCGTTTGTATAAAAGCTTTATTCGACCCAAGCTGGAATACGGCTTAGCAATATCGCATCTCTCTTTCCGTGACTTCAAGGCTCTTGATGCTCTGCAAAATCGATTGGTTGGTATGTTTGTTGGTAGTACATGGTACAATGTTGCCAAACATTTGACCTGTATTCCCAGCATGAAGCATCGATATAACGTTCTGACAACACGTTATGCTCTTCGTGCTGATACTCTTCCTGATGATTGCTTGTTGGTTCTGCTTCGTCGTGGCTTACTGTACACTCGTCTAGACAGATTTATTTGTCAAAACCCGTTGTATCTGACACTATCTGATCCGCCGCCATTCACCACTGCTGGTCTTACTGAAATCTTCGATTCGTATTGGCAAGATCAAGTGGATCGTCAACTTGCTACCGCTGCTGCTACTGGTGCTCAGACTCTCCTTCGTGCTTGTCGTCCGTCTGTCTCTCGTCCAGATCCCATTCTGTATCTGCCTATTGGTCGATCTGCTCGTAGTCGTCTTGTGCGGTGGCGTCTTGGACGTTTCACCAACATGCGTGAAGAATGTCCGTGCACTACCGGTGAGTTTATCTCCCGAGATCACTTTCTGACATGTCGTGCTCTGGATCGTACCTTTTTTGATGCTTTGCCACCTGCTCCACCTGGTGTACATCGCATTGACCATGCTCTGAACTGTCTTCCAGACAAAGCTTCAGCTGGTCCACCGTACTTTTGGTCTGCTTTGCTCCTTTTGTTGCATGCCATTGATTGCCTTGTGCATCCTCTGGCTGTGATCCCACCAGATCCAGATCCTGGATCGCTCTGGTTTTCTGCCCATTGATGAACGTTTGTTGTTTTTGCTTTCTCGGTGCGATGCCACGGTGGTAAGTAATTATCAAAGTTCCCATCCGTTGGTCATTCCTCCAGATCAAATCAACAATACCAGTACTCATGCCGATCCTCTGCAACTACCACACTTTCCTTTTTCCCTTTTTCTTCGTTAGTGTCCTCATAAGGGTTTTTTGTACCTGCTACTCTTTTGTTTCTAGAATTCTAGGCTAATGCTCCCATCGAGTGCCCATTGAATTCATGTATATAATAAAAATCAACGTTAAACTGAGCTACATCCCCAGGCATCTCTTTCCGTTTTTCAACACTTTTTGCCACCGTTTTCGGAAAAAAGTTGTTCCAGACTAGAAAAAACGTATTTCCTCGATAACTACCAACTCCAACAACTCGAAATTACACAACTTTGCTTGCCTTTGGTAACAGTTTATTGTGTTATAGTTTCAAATTTGTCGAACACCTCCTTGATATTTTTTTAAAAAATTTTCAAATTTATAAAAAAATATTCTCCGTCATGGCCACCAATCTACAGGGTATGGATATGAATCAGCTTCAAATGATTCTTAATCAGCTCCAAGAACAACTTACCTCGGTTACTGCTCGCGTCAACGAACATGATGGTCTTCTTGCTCGTTTAGATACTCTGGAAAAAGAGAATTCAGAGTTGAAAAAACTTTTACAGGACAAGGACCTTGCAATTCAAAAATTGCAGGGTGCAGTCTCCGGTCACGTGGTCCCCTCTGGTTCGAGTCGGCCCACGGCGGTAGAGGGGTCAACCCTCAAAACTACTACTGGCTCTATGAATACTAAGGCTACTAAATCACCTAGCTATGCAAATGTCGCAAAGGCTGCTGCTACTCTTCCTGATCCTGCTACTGAAGCTAAGCAAGCTAAGAAGCGTCTTGCTATTGGTCGCGCCTTTACAACTGCTGCTCGTAAAGGTCCTCAAGGTTACCAATATGTTTATATTGGTAGATCTAAGAAGATTGCACGCTCTGAAGTTCGCTCTCTCTTGCGCAAAGCCGGCGTTGATTTGGGTCGTGTGCTTGACATCTGTTTCCCAGCATCCGATGTTATTGGCATCCTGGTGCATGTGCAATATGTTCAGGATTTTACTGCACTTTTGGAGGCTTGTGAGGCTGAATTCTTCTTCGACTTTGACCCTTTGGACCCTGCTAACATAGCTGATCCTAAGTATGACTCTTTGACTCTGGATCAACGTACTGCTTTGATCATGGAATTTACTGCTGCTCGGTGTCTGCAAACCTTAGCTTTCCTACGTCCTCTGAATGTCAGTGGTGTTGGTAAGTACTTTGTTGAGCAAGGCTGGATTTGTGACGAAGACCTTTCTGTTTCTGTTGGTGATGCCATTCAACGCTTTGCAAAGAAGGAACCCAAGAGGGCTAACTTCTTGTTCCGTCGCAAGATTAATGCTGACTCTGCCAATGAAGATTCTGCTATGGAACAATAATGTGTTCCACCACTGAGTCCTCGATACTGTATACCCAAAATGATAACCCTGTCCACTCCTTATTTGTCTCTCTCTCTCTTTGGAATGCCAATGGTCTTCGTCAATCAGTGATTCACGATGTTCTCTCTCATGTCCTGGATACTCATGTCTTGCTGGTTACTGAAACCTGGCTAACTTCTGGCTCTTTTCCTACAGATTGGTCCCAATACCATCTTTACGGTTCGAAAGTACCTGGTGCCTTCAACCGTGGTTCTGGTGGTATTACTGCTTTTGTCTCTCCTTCCTGTCCTTACTCTGTCTATCAACTCCCATCCTATAATCCGCATACTTTGTCCCTTAAGGTTGGCTCCCTTACGGTCCATTGTGTATACTTACCTCCACCCTTATCATCTGATAAGGTGCTCTCGGCCCTTAGTTCATTACCTATGACTAGGGATACTATTCTATGTGGCGATTTCAATGCTCGGTTGGGTTCTCTCACTGGTGATGCTATCTCTAATGCTCGTGGTAATGCTCTCAAACCTTGGTTTGATGAACACTGCTTGTCTGTACTCAATGCGTCTTTGGCTTTTGGTGTTACGACGTACTCTTCTTTTCGGCAGCAACAAGAATTGAGTAGTATCATTGATTTGTTTTTGACAAATATTGGTGATGTTGCTTTGGTGAATCCTCAACTGGTGGTTGAGTCTGATCTGTCTCTTGGTTCTGACCATCGATTGATGTCACTTACTTTCGGGTATGTGCCACCTCTCGATGACACTGTGGCTCCTGGTGATTCTGTTCTGGCTCCTCGGCGTCAATGGAAGCTCTCGAAATTGACGAAAGAGAAGCCTTTGGGCTTACTCCGTGAATCCTTTCGATCTTCTGTTGCTCCTCTGGTTGGTACTCTTTCTGGTTTGGTGTCTGCTCCTCCTGGTGTTCGTCCAGATATTGATGCACTCAACGATTCTTTGAATCAATGTTTGTATGAATCTCTGGATAGTTCTATTGGTGTGAAATCTGGTCGTCCTGGCCATTGGAAGAAGTACTGGACGCAAGAAATTCAGGATGCTGCTACTGTACGTGATCACTCTTATAGTCAATGGAGGCATGCCTTTGGTATTGTCAAAGTTGAAAAATGGTCCTTATACAAAATTGCGCATCGCAAGTTTCGCTCCCTGGTGCAAGCTGCAAAGCGAAGGTCCTGGAAACAGTTCTGTGGTATTCTAGAAAAGGATTTCTCAAAAGCTACTGCTGCTATCAAGCGCATCAAGCGTAACAAAGAGTCTTCTGCTACCTACAGTCATCCCGACGGTCCTGCTGCTTCTGTCACTGCTATGGGTTCTCATCTCGCTTCGGTGTATGATGGCTCTCTGCTTGCCACTGCTACTCGTCCTGCTGCTCCCCCCACTTTTGACTCTGTTCTGCCTTTTTGTGTGCCTGTGGATTTGTCACTGTTCGATGTTGATACTCTTGTATCTCACATTCAGCGGCTCCCAACACATAAAGCTCCTGGTCCAGATCATATTAAAGCTGAGATGCTCAAGTCCTTGGTCTCTGAGATTGCTCCGGTGTTGTCTCTGTTGTTCACTCTGTGTTACCAATGGTCGTATACTCCTGCTCTCTGGCGTCATGCCCAAGTCTTCCCCATCTTCAAGAAAGGTGATGCTTCTGATCCCGCCAACTATAGGCCTATTTCTCTGACTTCTGTTGTGCGCAAACTGTTTGAGTTCTCTCTCATGCCTGAGCTGGATGCCCATTCTCCTGCCCTTGACATTGCCCAAGGTGGTTTCCGCCCTCAACGTAGTCCTCTGGATCAAGCCCTCTGCTTGCATGACTTGATGCATGATTACTTTGTTGCGCACCGTCGTCGTCCTGTTGTCGCTTTCTTGGATATCAAGTCAGCATATGACACAGTCGATCGTCGTGTTATCTGGTCTGCTTTGGCTGGTTCTAGTCTTCCTCGTGCTGTTCTGGGTCTGTTGATCAACATGTTTGATGATGTGTCTGTCTCTGTCTTGATTGCTAATCACAACTCGACTGCCTTCTCTCCTGTCACTGGTGTTCTGCAAGGCTCAGTGCTCAGTCCTCACTTGTACTCGTTGTATATCAACTCTTTACCAAGTCTTTTGCGTTCTGGTGCTACTGGTGCTACTATGCTGCCTGTGCCTGGTGCTGATGCTCCTATTGCTATCAATAGTCTCCTGTTCGCTGATGATGTGGCTGTCTTTGGTTCAAAGTCTGAGGTTCAGCGTATGTTGGATCTTGCTGCTGGTCATTCTGTCTCTCTTGGATATAGGTGGAAGCCTTCCAAATGTGCTGTGCTTGGTACTGCTGCTGCTCTTGCTGGTTCTCCTCTGGTACTTTACAATGAAGCTCTGCCTGTCGTTGACGAATTTACATACCTTGGTATGCCATTCCGATACAAAGGCCTACATGCTCCTGGTATTCTGTCTCTGCGTTCTGCTGGTGCTGTCAAGACCATGGCTCTGTTAAACTCTGTTGGTGTCAACCGCAATGGTTTCTCTTTGCTGCTCTCCTCTCGCCTGTACAGGACATTTATTCGTCCTAAGCTTGAATATGGTCTGGCCATCTCCCATCTCTCTGCTCGTGATTTTACTGCTATGGATACTTTGCAAAACCGACTTGTTGGCATGTTTGTGGGTAGTACTTGGGTTAATGTCGCCAAGCACATTACCTGTCTTCCCAGTATCAAACATCGCTACAATGTCCTGGCTACCCGTTTTGCTCTGCGTGCTGATACTCTGCCTGACGATTGTCTGCTGGTTCTGCTTCGTGCCCATTTGCACTATACAAGGTTGGATCGTTTTATATGTGAAAACCCTCTGTATCAGTCGCTGCCTGACCCTGTTCCTTCTTCTGCTGGCTTGCGCACTACCTTTGCTGCCTATTGGCAAGATCAGGTTGATCTCCAGCTCTCTGCTGCTGCTGTCACTGGTCGTCATACTTTGCTTCGTGCTTGTCGTCCTGACACCATGAGGCCTGATCCCATACTTTACCTGCCTCTTGGTCGTATTGCTCGAAGTCGTTTGGTCCGTTGGCGCCTTGGTCGTTTCACAAACATGCGAGAGGAGTGCCCATGTATGTCACCTGCAGGTGTTCACATCTCTCGTGATCACTTTTTGTACTGTCGTGCTCTTGATCCTGACTTGATCGATGCCTTGCCGCCTGCTCCACCTGGTGTGCACCGTATTGACCATGCTCTTAATTGCTTGCCCACTAATGCCTCTGCCGGTCCTCCTGATTTCTGGCCTGCTCTACTGAACCTCCTGTATGCTATCGATTGCCTTGTGCATCCTCTGGCTGTCATTGCTCCGGATCCAGATCCAGCGTCTCTTTGGTACTCCAGTACTGGTTGATCTGACAGGGATGAACATGTTCCATTGTTGTTTTCTACGTGCGGCTCCTCGGTGGTAAGTCATTATCAAAGTTCCCATCCGTTGGTTGTCCCTCGAGATCCTCAATGTGAGCACCACTAGTCTCCATGTCCTGTACTCTTGTCACTGCATTTTTTGTCCCTTTGAAAGTGCTCTGGAGGGGTTTTTTTAGTTACTTGCTCTATATTTGTTCTTGAAGTTAGGCTATGATCACATCGAGTGCCCATTAAATTTCTTATAAATAAAAACAATCTTTAAACTGAGCTACATCCCCTACGCATCTGCTGCCCGTAAAGGTGCTCAACATCGTGACCCTGCCCGTACTACCAAGCGACGTCTTGCTGCAGGTCGCATGTTCCAAACCACCACCACCAAAGGTCAACAAGGATACCAGTATGTGTATCTAGGCCGCTCTGGTAAAATCCTGCGCTCTGAGGTTCGTTACCAACTTCGCCGAGCTGGTATTGATACTGGCCGTGTGTTAGACATCTGTTTCCCTGCCACTGGCGTCATTGGCATCTTGCTCCACATCCAATATGTAGAGGAGTTTCTCGCCTGTATGCGCAAATGTGAAGCTGATCACATTGAAAACTTTCAACCCTTGGATCCCAACAACATTGCTGATCCCAAATATGCTGATCTTGCCATTGAAGAGCGTGAGCAATTGATCTATGAATTCACCAACACCCGTGCTCTGCAAACCCTCTCTTTCCTTCGTCCACTCAACGTTAGTGGCGTTGGCAAATACTTTGTCTCTGCTGGCTGGATCTCTCAAGAAGAGCTAGATATAGCCGTCTCTGAAGCTATCGGTCGTCTTGCCGAGAAGGAGCCCAAAAAGGCTAAATTCTTGTTCAAGCGTCAAAAGGAAGATCATGACAGCAATGGCTCTGCTATGGAACTCTAATGAGTAACATAGCTACTAGTCATACTCCCAATAACAACCCAGTCCACTCCTTTCAAGTCTCTCTCTCCCTTTGGAATGCCAATGGTCTACGTCAATCAACGGTACATGATGTCCTCCATCATGTTCAGAACACTCATGTACTGCTTGTCACTGAAACCTGGCTGACCTCTGGTTCTTTCCCTACTAACTGGTCTCAATTCCACCTCTATGGCTCTAAAGTACCTGGTGCATTTAACCGTGGTTCTGGTGGCATTACTGCCTTTGTCTCTCCTTCCTGTCCTTTCTCTGTCTCTCAACTTCCGTCTTACAATGCACACACTTTGTCCCTTAAGGTTGGCACCCTTACGGTTCATTGTGTGTATCTGCCTCCACCCTTATCTTCGGATAAGGTGCTCTCGCTTCTTCGCTCGTTACCCGTAACCGGTGATACCATCCTTTGTGGTGATTTCAATGCTCGCTTTGGATCTCTACTGGGTGATACTAATGCTAATCCTCGTGGTACCTCACTACTTCCATGGCTGGAGGAGTCCTCTTTTTCCATTCTCAATGAGTCTTTAGCATTTGGTACACCCACATTCACAACTTTTCGACGTCAACAAGAGGTTCATAGCATCATTGATCTGTTTCTTACAAACATTGGCGAGGCTGCTCTGTTACATCCTCAACTGGTGGTTGAATCTGATCTGTCTCTTGGCTCTGATCATCGGCTGATGGTACTTACTTTCGAGTATGTGCCCCCTCCTGATGATACTCTTGGTTCTGGTAGCTCTGGTGGTTTGGCCCCTAGACGGCAATGGAAGCTCTCGAAATTGAGGAAAAAGCGGCCTTTGGGCTTGCTTCGTGAATCCTTTCGATCTTCTGTTGCTCCTTTGGTTGGTTCTCTCTCTGGTTTGGTGTCTGCTCCTCCTGGTGTTTGTCCAGATATTGATGCACTCAACGATTCTTTGAATCAATGTTTGTATGAATCTCTGGATAGCTCAATTGGTGTGAAATCTGGTCGTCCTGGCCACTGGAAAAAGTACTGGACACAGGAAATTGAGGATGCTGCTCGTGAAAGAGATACTATGTATAGTAGATGGAGGTGGGCAAGTCGTTTTGCCAAAGTCGAAACATGGAATCTCTATCAAGCTGCTCACAGGCGTTTTCGTTCTCTTGTACAAGCTGCTAAGCGTCGATCGTGGAATCAGTTTTGCTCTGATTTAGAAAAGGACTTTTCGAAAGCCACTGCTGCAATCAAGCGCATTAAAAGAAACAAGGAATGCTCTGCAACGTACAGTCATCCAGACGGTCCAACTGCCTCTGTCAACACAATGGCGTCCCATCTTGCCTCAGTCTATGATGGCTCTTTGTTGAATAATGCGTCTCGCCCTACTGCTCCCCAAGTGAACAACTCTGATTTGCCTTACGCTGTGCCTACTGATCTGTCTCTGTTTGATGCTGATATACTTGTCGCTCTCATTAAGCGTTTGCCAAATGGGAAAGCTCCTGGTCCTGATCATCTGAAAGCTGAAATGCTGAAGGCTCTAGCATCTGACATTGCACCCGTATTGTCTCTGCTCTTTACACTCTGCTCTCAGTGGTCGTATACACCAGCTCTATGGCGACATGCTCAAGTCTTTCCCATTTACAAGAAAGGTGATGTATCTGATCCTGCAAACTTTCGTCCAATTTCGCTTACTTCGGTGATGCGTAAATTGTTCGAATTCTCTCTGATGCCTGCTCTTGATGAACATTCGCCTGCACTTGATGTTGCTCAAGGTGGTTTTCGCCCACAGCGTAGTCCTCTGGATCAAGCCCTCTGTTTACATGACTTGATGCACGACTACTTCCTCACCCACCATCACTATCCTGTGGTGGCTTTCCTGGACATCAAGTCAGCGTATGATACCGTGGATCGTCGAGTGATTTGGGATGCTCTCTCTCGTTCTTCTCTGCCTCGTTCAGTTCTCAGTTTGCTCATCCACATGTTCGATGATGTACTCGTGTCTGTGTTGATTGCAAATCACACCTCTGTTCCCTTTTCGCCTGCTACTGGCGTATTGCAGGGTTCAGTGCTCAGCCCTCACTTGTACTCTTTGTACATCAACTCTCTGCCTGCTCTTCTTCGTTCTGCTGTCAGTCGCGGTACTATGGTATCACCACCTGGGATGCCTAGTGTTTGCGTGAATAGCCTGCTCTTTGCTGATGATGTAGCCATATTTGGCTCTCGTACTGATGTGCAAACCATGTTGGATGTCGCTTCAGATCACTCGTTCTCTCTTGGCTACAGATGGAAACCATCAAAATGTGCTGTACTTTGTGCTCCCACTGCCTCTACTCGTCATCCATTGTCCCTATACGGTGAACCTCTTCCTGTGGTAGAGGAATTCACGTATCTTGGTATGCCGTTTAGATATAAAGGTCTGTATGCCCCTGGGATTCTCAATCTGCGTGCTTCTGGTGCTATCAAGACAATGGCATTGTTGAATTCGGTTGGTGTCAATCGAAATGGTTTTTCTCTGTTGCTTTGTGCTCGTTTGTATAAAAGCTTTATTCGACCCAAGCTGGAATACGGCTTAGCAATATCGCATCTCTCTTTCCGTGACTTCAAGGCTCTTGATGCTCTGCAAAATCGATTGGTTGGTATGTTTGTTGGTAGTACATGGTACAATGTTGCCAAACATTTGACCTGTATTCCCAGCATGAAGCATCGATATAATGTCCTGGCAACACGTTATGCTCTTCGTGCTGATACTCTCCCTGATGATTGCTTGTTGGTTCTGCTTCGTCGTGGCTTACTGTACACTCGTCTAGACAGATTTATTTGTCAAAACCCGTTGTATCTGACACTACCTGATCCGCCGCCATTCACCACTGCTGGTCTTACTGAAATCTTTGATTCGTATTGGCAAGATCAAGTGGATCGTCAACTTGCTACCGCTGCTGCTACTGGTGCTCAGACTCTCCTTCGTGCTTGTCGTCCGTCTGTCTCTCGTCCAGATCCCATTCTGTATCTGCCTATTGGTCGATCTGCTCGTAGTCGTCTTGTGCGGTGGCGTCTTGGACGTTTCACCAATATGCGTGAAGAATGTCCGTGCACTACCGGTGAGTTTATCTCCCGAGATCACTTTCTGACATGTCGCGCTCTGGACCGTACCTTTTTTGATGCTTTGCCACCTGCTCCACCTGGTATCCATCGCATTGATCATGCTCTGAACTGTCTTCCAGACAAAGCTTCAGCTGGTCCACCGTACTTTTGGTCTGCTTTGCTCCTTTTGTTGCATGCCATTGATTGCCTTGTGCATCCTCTGGCTGTGATCCCACCAGATCCAGATCCTGGATCGCTCTGGTTTTCTGCTCATTGATGAACGTTTGTTGTTTTTGCTTTCTCGGTGCGATGCCACGGTGGCAAGTAATTATCAAAGTTCCCATCCGTTGGTCATTCCTCCAGATCAAATCAACAATACCAGTATTCATGCCGCTCCTTTGCCACTACCACACTTTCCTTTTCCCTTTTTCTTAGTTAGTGTCCCCATAAGGGTTTTTTGTACCTGCTACTCTTTTGTTTCTAGAATTCTAGGCTAATGCTCCCATCGAGTGCCCATTGAATTCATGTATATAATAAAAATCAACGTTAAACTGAGCTACATCCCCACCTTTCTTTCCGCTAACCAATTTTTTTAATACATTGAAGCCCAGTAATATTGAAAAAATTGACCCAACTCTACAATTCCATACAATACATAGCAAGAACATCATTCCAGACGACACCAAAGTAAACCAGGCATTAAGCTGTGCGTCCTCTCTTTCTCCAGGTCAAAAACGGCCAAGTTCCTCAAGATCTCCACCTTTTTTCGCTGTAGATTTCACTCAACAGTTGAAAACAAAGAAAATGACATTCACTCCAACCTCTCATCAGCACCATCATCCACAAACATCAGTTGATATCATCAACATTTCTACTGATTTTGGACCAACAACTCCTCCATCTGCCTCTCCAGCGAGTGAACAGCAACTTTCAACCTTTATGATTGAGGTTCGAAATCGCTTAGCTCGTCTGGAAACCGCCCATGTCGAAATTGAGCGGTTAAAAACAGCCCTGGCAGAGTCTGAAGCTGCTCGTCACGCTCTCGAAGCCCAACTTGCAGCTGCTACTGGTACTACAACTAGCCTGGCTCCCAAACCATCATCATCCCACCCACCTCCTGCCACTACTACCACCACAACAGCACCAACATCAACTACATGCACCAATGCTACCTCTGCCACCTCTTCGTCTCCAGGAAATCAACCATCTTTTGCTGCCGTCGTTGCATCTAATACAGGTGCAAAGCGTAAGAAGAAGCCTGCTGCTCGTCCTCCTCCTCCATCTGCCACCAAGGCATCCGCTACTCTTGCTCGTCTTTTTGCTCCTCAAAGTGATATACCATCTGGTTATCAATTTGTGTACTATGCTACTCCTGTCCGCCGTCGTCTTTCTGAGCTGCGTCGCCTTGTTCAAGGCGTAGGATTGAATAACTCTCGTGTGCTGGATATTCAATATCCTGTACAGAATGTGATTTCTTTCCTTGTTCACAACGACTATGTTCTCACCCTCACCAAAGCCATGCATCTCCATGGTCGTGGCTCTTCTCGTTGATTGACTTTGATCCATGTGATCCAGTCAATCTCAAAGATCCCAAATTTGCTTCTCTCTCTCGTGATCTGCGTGTCCAAAAGGCCATTGAGGTCGAAAACCTTCGCTGCCTTCGTTCGCTGTCTTTTGTCCGTCGCTCTGTCCGTGTTTCTGTTGCTCGTTCTTTTCTTTTGTATGATCGCATCAACCAAGCCCAATTTGATGCCATTTTGAAAGAAGAAATGCTTGCTCGTTCCTCCTCCTCTGCTGCTGCTAAACCACCATCCCGATCCTCTGATCAAGAGCGTTTAGCCAAGAAACAACGTTTGAGTTATCTTGGCTACCTCTTGCATCATGATGCTGAAACTGCCTCTCTTTTGGCTTATGCTGTCTCCCCCACTCTCTCTGCTACCAAGGATCTTGAAATGTCAGAGCCTTCTGAAACTGATTGACACCTTGCTGTTGAAATCGTTTTGCTCTCTCATTCCCACTCTCGTTGTTTCTGTTTCTGCTGCCTTTATGGTAGTGTCTGTATTTACTTTGTCCTCCTTCTCTGCTCTTTCTCGTTTGGTCTTTGTCTCTCTGCTCATTTTGCTATATGCAAATGCCTCGTTTTCTCCTTTTTTTCTTGCTTTTTTTGTGCCACTGAGGTCTGTGGGTTTATTTTGTCTGTGCTGCTGTCTGAACATCGAGGTATCCTCAATTGCATGTCTCATACACCATAGCTTCTTATTCTCTACCCTTTTATCTCACTTGTTTTACTCCTTTTTCCTGCCTGTACTTCTTTTTTACCAGTTTAATTTTAGTTTAGGACCTTTTTTCCCTTTTCTGGACACTTGCATGTTGTTCCTGCATGGAGATCAAACTATCAATTTAAGCTTTTTTGCTGTACGTCGCTTCTCAGGACTTGCAACTAATGATCCAAAGATCGCATGCATATAAGTCTATATTTTTTACTTTGCTAATTCATTGTAATCAATAAACAACCATAAATTTTCGCCTGAGCTACATCCCCCTCGTCCAGATCCCATTCTGTATCTGCCTATTGGTCGATCTGCTCGTAGTCGTCTTGTGCGGTGGCGTCTTGGACGTTTCACCAATATGCGTGAAGAATGTCCGTGCACTACCGGTGAGTTTATCTCCCGAGATCACTTTCTGACATGTCGTGCTCTGGATCGTACCTTTTTTGATGCTTTGCCACCTGCTCCACCTGGTGTACATCGCATTGACCATGCTCTGAACTGTCTTCCAGACAAAGCTTCAGCTGGTCCACCGTACTTTTGGTCTGCTTTGCTCCTTTTGTTGCATGCCATTGATTGCCTTGTGCATCCTCTGGCTGTGATCCCACCAGATCCAGATCCTGGATCGCTCTGGTTTTCTGCCCATTGATGAACGTTTGTTGTTTTTGCTTTCTCGGTGCGATGCCACGGTGGTAAGTAATTATCAAAGTTCCCATCCGTTGGTCATTCCTCCAGATCAAATCAACAATACCAGTATTCATGCCGATCCTATGCCACTACCACACTTTCCTTTTTCCCTTTTTCTTAGTTAGTGTCCCCATAAGGGTTTTTTGTACTGCTACTCTTTTGTTTCTAGAATTCTAGGCTAATGCTCCCATCGAGTGCCCATTGAATTCATGTATATAATAAAAATCAACGTTAAACTGAGCTACATCCCATCTCTTTTCCGTTTTTCATCACTTTTGCCACCTTCCCCCGGTAAAAAGTATTTCCTCACTATAAAAGCGGTTTATCTCGACAACAAACACTC
>NW_027041927.1:37500-40000 GCF_035048745.1 Mucor velutinosus | reverse complement strand
TCAACAAGTACTTGTTGCCTACATATTACTATACCCCTATAGTAGTATGTTCTTTTCTTTCTTTTATTATTATTATGTTTCTTTGAAGCATACCTTTTTATGTTGTGTGGATGTGCCTATCGCTGAAGCTCAACAAGACTCTAACCGAGGCTAGGAGGTGGATAGGCTGCCTCCACTTAGTTACCACTACTTACTTCAGTGATGATTGAGAGTCTCAACGCCAGAATCTAAAGCTAGCAGGTGTGGTAAGGCATGCTCTAGCACCTGGGGGAGATTTGATGATAGCAGCGGCTATATTGTTATTATGTCGGCGCTTAAAATTTTGCCTCACATCAAAACAGAGGGAAACCCTCGCAAAATTTTTTTTAGGTCAGCGGAGTTTTCAAGCAATCTGATTGGTTAAGAGGTTGAAACAACGAAGATCTACAACTAGTTGATCTCCTATTAATTTGTCATTTAAAACTGTTTCGTTTTTGTAATAAAAGGGTATCCAAACAAACTATTTTGTATTAAATGATAAAATAAGATGCAGTTATTTGATTTGACATCCATTACACATTCTTATGAGATAGATATTTATTAAATTTACTATGTGAAAATGCTTAATATTAAGTATTACTTGAATACAATGTTATTTACGTTGTTATTACAACAGTATTTATTAAGAGTAATTGCAGAGTATTTATACGTTTGCAACTAGCTTGTAGGATTAGTGATGATAGAGAGCAATAGATGCTGCTATTGCGATATCTGGCAAATGTTGTTGACGTTTGATTTAAAGTGGTAATCAATGCAAGAGCACTGGCCATAAGGGTCGATTTGAGTAACCTTGATGGTTTAAAGTGTGATGTTTGTTATTGAAGTATGGAACCCTTTATCTGGGATATTGTGCAACTATGGCAGCAGGGCATAGTTGTCATATTTGAATATTCCTGTTATTGATTTGATTTTATTTGAATAAAGATACCATCACCTATTACGACCATCATGGGTGTGATTGAATACATTGTGATCAGGAGTGATTCATTCACACGATGTGCGAGATAAGCGTGCATCTTTACTTCAGTATGTTTAAATGGTTGTTGATGTACATTTGAGCGCTTTATTAATAGATTCAAATAGCATGAATTTGAATGAGTGCTATTTGATGAATTTTGGTTTTCAATCAAAGTGCGTTTGGGTGGCTGTTTTATTACAGGTCCAATGCTGTTGAATTACGTGAGTAAAGTTAATCTCCCAGACATTATCTGCAGGCTAAACACACCTTCCAGGCATTATTTGCAGGCATGGCACACCTTCTAAGAATTTTTCTATATTATACGCGGCATACTGCAGGTAAATCCACTATCATATAGTGTTTTGAGTATAGCACTTATTCATTGTAATGCTTTAAACTATAAGCTACGGCCATACAATGTTGAAAGCACCGGATCCCGTCCGATCTCCGCAGTTAAGCAACATCTGGACCAGTCAGTACTATGGTGGGGGACCACATGGGAATACTGGTTGCTGTAGTTTTTGCACTTTTTTTTTGTCAAATTTTTAAAAATGATTATCAAAAATCTATGTAAAAGATGTGTTTCAAGCATTAACTGCTGCAAATCTGCCTTTTTTTTAGTCTATTCAGACAATTGTGTATAATGGACATGTATAAAATAATTCTTGAATGGGTATAAAAGGCATTTTGGTCAGCCAGCAGCGCTAAAATAAATTCAAATCCAACTTATTTTTTTTTAATCAAGATTGACCAGATTTCGTCCTTTTTCGACTTCTTTAAACTATTTTGCAGGTTTCGACTATGTAAGTTGTGATGATCAGCCCCTACTTCCTAAAACATTTCTGAAGTACTTTTTAAGGCGCTTCCAATGGTGCCAAAAAAAAATAGGTGTTCTGACTGAGCTAATTGAGCTATTTTAAAAAATACAAAATGAGGTTCTTGGCCGAAATGTCAAAATCCTGCATATGAAAACCTCATAAAAGTAGTTTCAGTAGTTGCTTTGGGTTGAGAGGAACATTTTGATTCAATATATACCATAGTAAAAGTCTTCGTTTTCAAGGTGAAAAATGCGATTGTTTGATTTTCGATGAAGATCATGAGGGATACCTCATGGTTTTGAGTCGATTCTTGACCATATTTTTTTTACTCAAAAAGCTGAGCAAAAGTGCCAGGAAGTTACTGCTACTCGAGTACAATTGTTTAGCGTTATTCTGATGGCTCAAAAAAGCCTACATGTCAAGATATTAAGGCTTGAATGCTGTCAAATTTCTTTGTTTTTAATACATTTGCTTGTCAATATATATATCAAACAACTTGGTATTTAGTGTATACTATCTCAGTTGCACTTTTAGTGTGAGACGTGTAAAGATTACTGATTCTCCGTTTGCTTACTAGGAAATTGCAGTGAAAAGGTATCACGTTTTGGGAGACTGTGTATGTAATAAATTGCAGTAAAAAGGTATCACGTTTTGGGAGACTGTGTGTAATATTTAAAGACAGATG
>NW_027041927.1:27500-30000 GCF_035048745.1 Mucor velutinosus | reverse complement strand
TTGCCTACAGTAGCAAGGAGAAAATCTGGATGACAATTTTTTGAGATACAAAATTGTTGGTATTTCATGATAAAATTATGCTAGAGCTTTGAATCAGAGCTCATTCGGCAGGATTTTTTTTTGCTCTATACTTTGATAAGTACTACAAATACAGTTTTGACGACAGAAACTTGGTAATTTGTCAAAAACAACCAAAAAACCGCAAAAAACATCCTATCAAGAATTAGTCTAATAGCCAAGGCTTGTACACTTAAAAGTGGTAACACCTCTGATACTCACTACACTGTACAGTGATATTAGTGGTGACGGCTTTCGACTGGAGTTTTTTATTAGCATTCCTCCCTTTCTTTTATTGCACTTTGCAAGCTTTCCACTCATAAAACAACGCTACCTTTATTGATAAAACTAGAGTATGTATAATTGACAACAGCACGATAGACGTAGAACACAATGCTAACGCGTATTATATAGTGATTGTACTTGTGAAGGTTCTGGTTTGGGTTCTATATCTGGCCTACTGCTACGCGCTTTGTGGTGGTTGCTTCGATGGTCTTATCCTGGTGCTTGCGTATCCCTTGGTCTGTTATCTTTGGTGCATGCTGGTTTTCTAGTCTATCTCTGGCTATGGTACGTGGTAAGTAGCTTTTTTTCCTCCGGCTGCAATGATATAAAACGTCTTTGAACGTTTGTGTTATTATTATTGCTTCCTTCCTCATGATAATGCATTTTATCATGATGTTTGTTTTGTTGCGTTTTCTTTCTCTTTTGTTGGCTGTGATATGATCAGTTCAACAATTACTTGTTGCCTACATATTACTATACCCCTATGGTAGTATGTTCTTTTCTTTCTTTTATTATTATGTTTCTTTGAAGCATACCTTTTTTTACGTTGTGTGGATGTGCCTATCCCTGAAGCTCAACAAGACTCTATCCGAGGCCAGAAGGTGGATAGGCTGCCTCCACTTGGTTATCGCTACTTACTTTGGTGATGATTGAGGGTCTCAACGCCAGAATTTTAAGCTAGGTGATGTAAGTAAGGCATGCTCTAGCACCTGGGGGAAGTTTGATGACAGCGCACACTGCTAGATTTGGTATACCTAGCGGCGCTTAAAATTTTGCCTCACATCAAAACAGGGGGAAACCCTCGCAATTTTTTTTTTAGGTCAGCGGAGTTTTCAAGCAATCTGATTGGCTAAGAGATTGAAACAACAAAGGTCTGCAACTAGTTGATTTCCTATTGATTTGTCATTTAAAACTGTTTCGTTTTTGTAATAAAAGAGTATCCAAACAAACTATTTTGTATTAAATAGTAGCATAAGATGCATTTATTTGATTTGTTATCCATTACACAATCTTATGGGATAGATATTTATTTAATTTACTATGTGAAGATGCTTAATATTAGATATTACTTGAATATAGCGTTACTTACATTGCTATTACAGCAGTATTTATTAAGAATGATTGCAAAAGCTGCTGGTCCAATGCTGCTGAATTACGTGAACAAAGTTAATCTCTCAGACATCATCTGCAGGGTGGACACACCTTCCAGGCATTATTTGCAGGAACGACACACCTTCTAAGAATCTTTTCTATATTATACGCGGCATACTGCAGGTAAATCCACTATCATATGGTGTTTTGAGTATAGCACTTAACCATTGTAATGCTTTAAATTATAAGCTACGGCCATACAATGTTGAAAGCACCGGATCCCGTCCGATCTCCGCAGTTAAGCAACATCTGGACCAGTCAGTACTATGGTGGGGGACCACATGGGAATACTGGTTGCTGTAGTTTTTGCACTTTTTTTTTTGGTCAAATTTTTAAAAATGGTTATCAAAAATTTATGTAAAAGATGTGTTTCAAGCATTAACTGCAAATCTGCCTTTTTTTTAGTCTATTCAGACAATTGTGTATAATGGACATGTATAAAATAATTCTTGAATGGGTATAAAAGGCATTTTGGTCAGCCAGCAGCGCTAAAATAAATTCAAATCTAGCTTATTTTTTTTTTGATCAAGATTGACCAAATTTCGTCCTTTTTCGGCTTCTTTAAACTATTTTGCAAGTTTCGACTATGTAAGTTGTGATGATCAGCCCCTACTTCCTAAGACATTTCTGTACTTTTTAAGGCGCTTCCAATGGTGCCAAAAAAAATAGGTGTTTTGACTGAGCTAATTGAGCTATTTTAAAAAATATAAAATGAAGTTCTTGGCCGAAATGTCAAAATCCTGCATATGAAAACCTCATAGAAGTAATTTCAGAAGTTGCTTTGGGTTGAGAGGAACATTTTGATTCAATATATACCATAGTAAAAGTCTTCGTTTTCAAGGTGAAAAATGCGATCGTTTGATTTTCGATGAAAATCATGAGGGATACCTCATGGTTTTGAGTCGATTCTTGACCATATTTTTTTTTGACTCAAAAAGTTGAGCAAAAGTGCCAGGAAGTTACTGCTACTCGAGTACAATTGTTTAGCGTTATTCTGATGGCTCAT
>NW_027041927.1:17500-20000 GCF_035048745.1 Mucor velutinosus | reverse complement strand
GTGGCTAATATAGCTGCATTAGAAATTTTTGACAATTTTTCTGCCTAAAAGTCGCAAAATACAGGATTTTGAGCAAAATCATGAAGAGGGCGTGCATTTGGAATTTAAAGCACACATATCATAATAGATCCAGAGTAGAGTTATTGAATGGTTTTTGTTTATCTAAATATGATGCGTCTTTCACAAGATATGATCAAAAATTCCTTCGTGCAAAATCACCGATTTTTGGACAGAATTTGCCTACAGTAGCAAGGAGAAAATCTGGATGACAATTTTTTGAGATACAAAATTGTTGGTATTTCATGATAAAATTATGCTAGAGCTTTGAATCAGAGCTCATTCGGCAGGATTTTTTTTTGCTCTATACTTTGATAAGTACTACAAATACAGTTTTGACGACAGAAACTTGGTAATTTGTCAAAAACAACCAAAAAACCGCAAAAAACATCCTATCAAGAATTAGTCTAATAGCCAAGGCTTGTACACTTAAAAGTGGTAACACCTCTGATACTCACTACACTGTACAGTGATATTAGTGGTGACGGCTTTCGACTGGAGTTTTTTATTAGCATTCCTCCCTTTCTTTTATTGCACTTTGCAAGCTTTCCACTCATAAAACAACGCTACCTTTATTGATAAAACTAGAGTATGTATAATTGACAACAGCACGATAGACGTAGAACACAATGCTAACGCGTATTATATAGTGATTGTACTTGTGAAGGTTCTGGTTTGGGTTCTATATCTGGCCTACTGCTACGCGCTTTGTGGTGGTTGCTTCGATGGTCTTATCCTGGTGCTTGCGTATCCCTTGGTCTGTTATCTTTGGTGCATGCTGGTTTTCTAGTCTATCTCTGGCTATGGTACGTGGTAAGTAGCTTTTTTTCCTCCGGCTGCAATGATATAAAACGTCTTTGAACGTTTGTGTTATTATTATTGCTTCCTTCCTCATGATAATGCATTTTATCATGATGTTTGTTTTGTTGCGTTTTCTTTCTCTTTTGTTGGCTGTGATATGATCAGTTCAACAATTACTTGTTGCCTACATATTACTATACCCCTATGGTAGTATGTTCTTTTCTTTCTTTTATTATTATGTTTCTTTGAAGCATACCTTTTTTTACGTTGTGTGGATGTGCCTATCCCTGAAGCTCAACAAGACTCTATCCGAGGCCAGAAGGTGGATAGGCTGCCTCCACTTGGTTATCGCTACTTACTTTGGTGATGATTGAGGGTCTCAACGCCAGAATTTTAAGCTAGGTGATGTAAGTAAGGCATGCTCTAGCACCTGGGGGAAGTTTGATGACAGCGCACACTGCTAGATTTGGTATACCTAGCGGCGCTTAAAATTTTGCCTCACATCAAAACAGGGGGAAACCCTCGCAATTTTTTTTTTAGGTCAGCGGAGTTTTCAAGCAATCTGATTGGCTAAGAGATTGAAACAACAAAGGTCTGCAACTAGTTGATTTCCTATTGATTTGTCATTTAAAACTGTTTCGTTTTTGTAATAAAAGAGTATCCAAACAAACTATTTTGTATTAAATAGTAGCATAAGATGCATTTATTTGATTTGTTATCCATTACACAATCTTATGGGATAGATATTTATTTAATTTACTATGTGAAGATGCTTAATATTAGATATTACTTGAATATAGCGTTACTTACATTGCTATTACAGCAGTATTTATTAAGAATGATTGCAAAAGCTGCTGGTCCAATGCTGCTGAATTACGTGAACAAAGTTAATCTCTCAGACATCATCTGCAGGGTGGACACACCTTCCAGGCATTATTTGCAGGAACGACACACCTTCTAAGAATCTTTTCTATATTATACGCGGCATACTGCAGGTAAATCCACTATCATATGGTGTTTTGAGTATAGCACTTAACCATTGTAATGCTTTAAATTATAAGCTACGGCCATACAATGTTGAAAGCACCGGATCCCGTCCGATCTCCGCAGTTAAGCAACATCTGGACCAGTCAGTACTATGGTGGGGGACCACATGGGAATACTGGTTGCTGTAGTTTTTGCACTTTTTTTTTTGGTCAAATTTTTAAAAATGGTTATCAAAAATTTATGTAAAAGATGTGTTTCAAGCATTAACTGCAAATCTGCCTTTTTTTTAGTCTATTCAGACAATTGTGTATAATGGACATGTATAAAATAATTCTTGAATGGGTATAAAAGGCATTTTGGTCAGCCAGCAGCGCTAAAATAAATTCAAATCTAGCTTATTTTTTTTTTGATCAAGATTGACCAAATTTCGTCCTTTTTCGGCTTCTTTAAACTATTTTGCAAGTTTCGACTATGTAAGTTGTGATGATCAGCCCCTACTTCCTAAGACATTTCTGTACTTTTTAAGGCGCTTCCAATGGTGCCAAAAAAAATAGGTGTTTTGACTGAGCTAATTGAGCTATTTTAAAAAATATAAAATGAAGTTCTTGGCCGAAATGTCAAAATCCTGCATATGAAAACCTCATAGAAGTAATTT
>NW_027041927.1:7500-10000 GCF_035048745.1 Mucor velutinosus | reverse complement strand
GCGCTGTAGATCCACGAAAACTGGTGCTACACCTTCAAGTAAAACCTCAAACGAAAGGTAGCTCTTTGGTTCACGCAATAAACAACACTATAGATGAAGTAGCGCAAATTTAGTACATACTTTCCTTGAGATTTTTCAAAATATATGAAAAACAAGCTTATTTGCGCACAAGCTATACAGCATCACTTACATGTGTGGTATTATTTGATGCGCATTAAAATTCTCTGCCAAGCTACGTGGCTAATATAGCTGCATTAGAAATTTTTGACAATTTTTCTGCCTAAAAGTCGCAAAATACAGGATTTTGAGCAAAATCATGAAGAGGGCGTGCATTTGGAATTTAAAGCACACATATCATAATAGATCCAGAGTAGAGTTATTGAATGGTTTTTGTTTATCTAAATATGATGCGTCTTTCACAAGATATGATCAAAAATTCCTTCGTGCAAAATCACCGATTTTTGGACAGAATTTGCCTACAGTAGCAAGGAGAAAATCTGGATGACAATTTTTTGAGATACAAAATTGTTGGTATTTCATGATAAAATTATGCTAGAGCTTTGAATCAGAGCTCATTCGGCAGGATTTTTTTTTGCTCTATACTTTGATAAGTACTACAAATACAGTTTTGACGACAGAAACTTGGTAATTTGTCAAAAACAACCAAAAAACCGCAAAAAACATCCTATCAAGAATTAGTCTAATAGCCAAGGCTTGTACACTTAAAAGTGGTAACACCTCTGATACTCACTACACTGTACAGTGATATTAGTGGTGACGGCTTTCGACTGGAGTTTTTTATTAGCATTCCTCCCTTTCTTTTATTGCACTTTGCAAGCTTTCCACTCATAAAACAACGCTACCTTTATTGATAAAACTAGAGTATGTATAATTGACAACAGCACGATAGACGTAGAACACAATGCTAACGCGTATTATATAGTGATTGTACTTGTGAAGGTTCTGGTTTGGGTTCTATATCTGGCCTACTGCTACGCGCTTTGTGGTGGTTGCTTCGATGGTCTTATCCTGGTGCTTGCGTATCCCTTGGTCTGTTATCTTTGGTGCATGCTGGTTTTCTAGTCTATCTCTGGCTATGGTACGTGGTAAGTAGCTTTTTTTCCTCCGGCTGCAATGATATAAAACGTCTTTGAACGTTTGTGTTATTATTATTGCTTCCTTCCTCATGATAATGCATTTTATCATGATGTTTGTTTTGTTGCGTTTTCTTTCTCTTTTGTTGGCTGTGATATGATCAGTTCAACAATTACTTGTTGCCTACATATTACTATACCCCTATGGTAGTATGTTCTTTTCTTTCTTTTATTATTATGTTTCTTTGAAGCATACCTTTTTTTACGTTGTGTGGATGTGCCTATCCCTGAAGCTCAACAAGACTCTATCCGAGGCCAGAAGGTGGATAGGCTGCCTCCACTTGGTTATCGCTACTTACTTTGGTGATGATTGAGGGTCTCAACGCCAGAATTTTAAGCTAGGTGATGTAAGTAAGGCATGCTCTAGCACCTGGGGGAAGTTTGATGACAGCGCACACTGCTAGATTTGGTATACCTAGCGGCGCTTAAAATTTTGCCTCACATCAAAACAGGGGGAAACCCTCGCAATTTTTTTTTTAGGTCAGCGGAGTTTTCAAGCAATCTGATTGGCTAAGAGATTGAAACAACAAAGGTCTGCAACTAGTTGATTTCCTATTGATTTGTCATTTAAAACTGTTTCGTTTTTGTAATAAAAGAGTATCCAAACAAACTATTTTGTATTAAATAGTAGCATAAGATGCATTTATTTGATTTGTTATCCATTACACAATCTTATGGGATAGATATTTATTTAATTTACTATGTGAAGATGCTTAATATTAGATATTACTTGAATATAGCGTTACTTACATTGCTATTACAGCAGTATTTATTAAGAATGATTGCAAAAGCTGCTGGTCCAATGCTGCTGAATTACGTGAACAAAGTTAATCTCTCAGACATCATCTGCAGGGTGGACACACCTTCCAGGCATTATTTGCAGGAACGACACACCTTCTAAGAATCTTTTCTATATTATACGCGGCATACTGCAGGTAAATCCACTATCATATGGTGTTTTGAGTATAGCACTTAACCATTGTAATGCTTTAAATTATAAGCTACGGCCATACAATGTTGAAAGCACCGGATCCCGTCCGATCTCCGCAGTTAAGCAACATCTGGACCAGTCAGTACTATGGTGGGGGACCACATGGGAATACTGGTTGCTGTAGTTTTTGCACTTTTTTTTTTGGTCAAATTTTTAAAAATGGTTATCAAAAATTTATGTAAAAGATGTGTTTCAAGCATTAACTGCAAATCTGCCTTTTTTTTAGTCTATTCAGACAATTGTGTATAATGGACATGTATAAAATAATTCTTGAATGGGTATAAAAGGCATTTTGGTCAGCCAGCAGCGCTAAAATAAATTCAAATCTAGCTTATTTTTTTTTTGATCAAGATTG